>NC_057809.1:123805516-123819659 GCF_018294505.1 Triticum aestivum | reverse complement strand
CCATGGTGTGGAGGGCTGGATGAACAGTAGACGGTGGAGAGGTGGTTGAATAGTAGCCGGTGGAGTAGCGCGTGGTGGAGGCTGGATGAACAGGAGCCCGTGAAGGCTAGATGAACAGGAGCCGGTGGAGGCTGGAGGAGGTCGACGGTGGAGATGAACAGTATCCCGTGGAGTCCTGTTTTGTGGTACGCCACACCCCTCCCGATGAACAGGACCCCCATTTCGACCGTAGCACTCCAACACAAGTCCGTTTCCTCCGTTTTGCGGTACGCCACACCCCTCCCAATCAACAGGATCCCCGTTTCGACCGTAGGAGGTCTGTTTCCTCTGTTTTGCGGTACGCCACACCCCTCCCGATCAACATGACCCCTGTTTTGACCGTAGGAGGTCCGTTTCCTCCGTTTTGCGGTACGCCACACCCCTCCCAATGAACAGGATACCGTCTCGAACATGGCCGGTCGAACACAAGGCCGTTTCCTCCGTTCTGCGGTATGCCAGGCATCGTTTGCATCGCCTGTTCCATCCAATCCCTCCCGATGAACACGACGAATTCCGTTGCCTCCCCATGAACACGACGCATTCCGTTGCCTCCCCATGAACACGATGACGACGCTGTTTCTCCATTCCGACCCAGCCATGTACACGAGCCCTCGCCATACGTATGCGCGAGTAGGCGTTCGAGACCCCGCCCGTATGTACACATACGTGGCCGTATTTTCTTTCTTGCACCCTGACTGTTGTACGTATGTGTACATGCTACCTGCGCGCCTCTACTACGACACGTGCGCGCCTCTACATCGACCAGTATATATGTACGTACACGTTCGCGACCAGAATGACAACGCTACGTACGCTTCGACCAGGTGGGTCCCGACTGTCAGACACTTCCTTGCGTGCGAAGATGTAGCTGGTGGGTCCCAGCAGTCAGGGGGGCGAATCGTTTTGTTTTTTTGCTTGGACGCACTTCCTTGCGTGCGAAGGTGTAGCTGGTGGATCCCAGCAGTCAGGGGGGAAACGTTTTTTTCGCGAAATACGGTGGCCCGTCCGGTGGGTCCCCGCTGTCAGGTGGAGGAATAATTATTTTGCACGTAATAAGGAGGCACTTCCTTGCTGCGGCCGTGGACCCAGCTGTCAGCCTCTCCATGTACAGTCCACGTCCGATGGAAGTCATTCCTTGACCACGTTGACCACGCCGCGCCGAGAGCACCAGGGCGGTGGACGACGGCGAGGCCTAGGAAGGGGACGACGGGGAGCCGGGGAAGATGCGGAAGTGGAAGCCCGCGCGGAGAGGAGTATGAGGGTTCACTGGTTCGGCTGCGGTGTGAGGCTGCCGTCGCCGCAGGGCCTGGCCAGCGGTGGGAATAGTAGGGGGCGGTGAGGCCTCCGTGGCAGCAAAGCCGGCCATGGGAGGCAGGAGCATGTGGCATGACCGGCGCTGCTTTGGGCGGCTGGAGCAAGAAGACCAGAGGTTGAAGAAGCACTACAGCCGTTGGATGGACATCGTACGGTCACTGGAGCTAGATCGTTCATATTGACTAAAGTTGACAAAGGCCCCCGTCCCAGTCAACTTAGTAGGCCCACAAGTCAGCCTCCCACCATGGTGTGTCCCAGCTAGAAGGGGGAGTATTCATTTTTTTGTGCGTAATAAGGAGGCACTTCTGGTGGGTCCGAGCTCACAGCGAGGGGAACGTTTTTTTGCAAAATACGCTGGCCCGTCCGGTGGGTCCGAGCAGTCAGGGGGGAAACGTTTTTTCGCGAAATAAGGTGGCCCGTCCGGTGGGTCCCTGCTGTAAGGTGGAGGAATAATTATTTTGCGCGTAATAAGGAGGCACTTCCTTGCGGCCGCCTAGACCCAGCTGTCAGCCTCTCCACATACAGTACTCTTTCGATGGAAGTCGGTCGTTGACCACGTTGACCACGCCGCACCGAGAGCACCAGGGCGGTGGTCTGGACGACGACGAGGCCTAGGAAGGGGACGACGCGGAGCCGGGGAAGATGCAGCAGTGGAAGCCCACGCGGAAAGGAGTACGAGGGTTCACTGGTTCGGTTGCGGTGTGAGGCTGCCGTTGCCGCAGAATAACAGGGGTGTGGGTGAGTGGAGGGATGGCGTGGCCAGCGGTGGGAGTAGTATGGGGGCGGTGAGGCCTCCGCGGCAGCACAGCCGACCACGGGAGGCAGGAGCGGGCGGCACGACCGGTGCTGCTTTGGGCGGCTGGACCAAGAAGACCAGAGGTTGAAGAATCACTACGGCCGTTGGATGGACATCGTACGGTCACTGAAGCTAGAAACGTTTATTGTTGACTAAGTTGACAAAGCCCTTGGTACGCTCCAACTTAGTAGGCCCATAGGTTAGCCTCCGAAATGGTGCGCCCCAGATGTCAGGGGGAGGAATCATTTTTTGGGCGGCCGAAGCTAAGAATATTCGAGATTGAAGAAGAAGCACGACATCCTTTGGATAGACATCCAACGGCCACTGCTGCTAGAATCATGTGTTGACTATAATAAGTTGGCAAAGCCTTGCATACGCGTCAACTTATTTTTTTAGGGGACGCGTCACTTAGTAGGCCCACAAGTGTGTGGCAGAGAACTTATATCCCATTTGCATTTTGTAAGAGTGTACATCGCACTTTGGAATTCTAATGGAATTTACAACATCCCATTTATAGTTTGTTAAAAGTACAACCCATTTTCTAGCTAGGACAATGATTAATAATTTCAACCAACCGTTGAAGACAGAATTCAATAAAATTTCCCACATTTTGATGGGCTCCGAAATATTTTTATCCCGAAATTTCTAGTTAGATTAAATATAAATTTGTATTACATAAAAATCCAACGAAACATTGCGCGCGCAACAATGAAAATTTAAGATTTTCAAAATCCATAAATAATATTTTATAAACTAATTTCATGTTTGGTGCATTTTTTATAGTTACTACCCAGTTTTTATAATTACATCCCATTTATTATTTTTTAAAGCCCATTTTCCTGTTAAGCCTAATGCATCCCTCCTAGGAAAGATTTGCAGCCCAGCGGGGCGGAGAATAACAAGTTGACCTTGCCTGGGTATTCCTCAAAAAGACGTATAGCTGGGCTAGCCATTTTCATCTTGAAAAAATTAGTATCTGGGCTGGATATCTGGCCTGGGCTAGACGGGCCACAGCCTGCCCAGTTAATACCCTACTCTCCTCTGAACAACAATGAAATCATCGCCAAGAAAAAATTTGCAGTGCTCACGCCTCAAAAACACAAATACTGCTCGAGCTGCTTGGTCCCAGCTGTCGGCTGCACCTTGTGCAATTCTCTCGTTTATATTGACTACATATGTTGACAATGGTGTGGGACCGTGATGTCAGGAAACCAGGAGAAAGAAAAAAAATAGTTGTACATAATAAGGAGGCACTTGCGTACGTACGGCTATGGCCCTAGTGGGTCCCTAGTGTCATCTAGTCAAAATAAAGTCATCTCCTGAATCCTCATGTTCATTGACGATGTTAACAATGCTCGGTGCCACGGCGAGCGCAACAACTCGAAGGACAACGGAGAGGGCCTCGTGGGCCCTACGGATGGTCTGATACAGTGCCCCCTACTCATTCAGGAAGCCAGGATCATCGGACACCTATGAGCACCTTCGAGAAACTGAGACGACATGAAACGGTAAGGCCGCGCTTGGGAGCTCTGGTTTATTTCAAACCTATATTAACATACAAGTGTAATTTACTCATCATCGAAAACAACGCGTAAAATACAGGCGTAATGAAACCGAGGGCCCGAGGTCTGTAAGTAAAACCGGTGGGTTACACGTGTAATTTGAGAGACCAGTGTATATTTTACATGCACTGCTATATGGACGACATTACCAGACGATACATGCACGACGTGCGTATCATGCCATCCATGGGCAAGGCTGAAACAACATCTAACGGCTGGATTAGCAATCGTCCGAGTGTCGTTTAGAGTTTTTATCATGTGTCAAGTACTTCCGATATTTTACTAGTCGAAATCGACCAACCAAGCGCCTTCGCCCGGCACCATCTGCTTTAATTTACAAGCATCAGTTTTACAAGCGGTTTTGGTTGGAAAACGACGATCCAATCACGGCCTAATATCATGAGTTGGTCGGAAGATCATATGGTTTCACGTCTAACCTACCCGACTTGTCGTATAGGCTATGAATGAAACACCAGCCGATGAACTTCTTAAGCATGGAAACAACAGAAGAAGATGATCTTCTTAACAAGCAAATCACTGGCATTAGATCGACATGCAAAACAATACGAAGCATTATTCTCAGGAGGCACGGTGAACAGCTCGTGATGCTGTATGCCACAACATTCCAAGCTCAACTTTGCAATCAAACACAAGGCCTGGTATCACATAGACAATATTAAGAACAAACTCTTAACACAGGAATATCTCAGCAGAGTTACTATTTACTTCTAAACTGAACACAGGAATAGGAAAAAACACTCGACGCTGCTCACAGCAAGGGCGTCCCACTCAAAAATATCAAATGCATGTCTTCTGGCTAACATCAATGAGCAAATTTTGACAAGGTTTTCCAATTCCAATATATTAAACTAACGTCTTCTTGCTAACATCAATGATTAAACTTTGACAAGCTTTTCCCATTCAAAATATGTAATGCCTATGATCGTGGAGTCCTGTCGTAGCTTTTGTACTTGTTTGGGAACTTTTTGCCCAGGGCACTCCACGTGTTGTTAAATTGCCAATGGTCTCTGCAGACTAGTCATGTCACCGGTGTCTAATAGTACTGTGTAAAGCTTCTCAGTCATTCCTTCTGTAATATAGTGCAAACAGTGACTGCTTCTTTCTGCAAAGTGGAACAACCAACTAGACCCAGTAATGCAGCAGTTTGCCTTACACATTGGCTCCTTTTGTGCAGTTCAACTAAAATCGAAGTCGGAATAAAACCGAGCTTTAATTTTGATATCCCTGTAAGCAACAATAGGTATAAGGGAAATAATTACTAAGAAATAACGGTTGATGACTTGTACTCCCAGAAGAAAAGCATCTATTGATCTACTTTATCTTAATGGGAAACAAAGCAGGAGAGTAGCAATTCTCCATCAGTGTGATTCATTCATATTGACTGAGACATTATCTTAAAAATGCCTTGTTTCAACATGTATAAAGAACGACAAAGCTTATGAAGAGGGTGATGCTGAATTTGTTGTAACAAAGCAACAAGCATCATGTCTGGGTTGGTCCCATTTTTGTTCACTACTTAATGGGAAAAGACAGCAATACAATAGCTTCAATTCATCATTTATTTAAAATAGTACCAATACAAGTAGCACATCATCTCAAAACACACTGCATGATCATGTGGATGAAGGCAAGTACCAACCTGTCATGACGCACACAAGATCACGTACGAATCTGCCAACACGAATAGGAAATCCAATCTCGTTTTGTGCAGTTGCACTGAAATCAAGCAAAGTGTTTCGCGTAGCGAAGCAAAATGTCACAATAGCAACAAGTTGAATAGATATCCCTATATAAACAAAGGCAAAAAAGGAATCAATTACTGCCTAATAAAGGAGGATGAAACATGCGGCCACAAAAATGGTAATCCCACAAATCCCTAACAAGTGTTGCAGTTTTGAAATAAGATTCAGTAGTTAATTCTAAGAGTGGCATCAATTACTGGCTTATAAAGGGGGTGATGCTGAATTTGTTGTAACAAAGCAACAAGCATCATGTCTGGGTTGGTCCCATTTTTGTTCACTACTTAATGGGAAAAGACAATAATACAATAGCTTCAATTCATCATTTATTTAAAATAGTACCAATACAAGTAGCACAACATCTCAAAGCACACTACAAAATCATGTGGATGAAGGCCTGTACTAACCTTTCATGAGACGACCAACATAAAATATGAATCTACCAACACGAATAGGAAATCCAATCAAGTTTTGTGCAGTTGCACGGAAATCAAGCAAAGTTGCGGTGTGACATTTAAGTTTTCTATAGCAACAAGTTGAATAGATATCCCTGTTTTAAGAGGCAAAAAAGAAAACAATTACTGACCAATAAAGGAGGATGAAACATGCGGCCACAAAAAGAAGCATCTACCTTATCTTGATGGAAAACAAAGTATAGGACAGTAGCATTTCTAAAACGGTTGCATTGATTCATATTAACAGAGAAATTCTTTTAAAATAGATTAGTAGTTAATTCTGAGATTAACAACAGCAAAATAGCTGCATGGGACATGCCAGCACCATGTGCGTCCACACGTATAAATGGGTGATGCAGAGTATGTAGCCAAGCAGCATATATGCGCTGGTCCCATATTTGTTCTCTTTGAACCTTCTTCCTATGTGAGGGCAGCAAATCTAGTCGTGCACAAACTACCCGACCCCCCAGTTTCTTTCCCTTTTCAACAAAGAGATCGGTTCCTTACACATGTGTGTACTGGGTTACCCCCTTTTTCCCTTTTCGACCTACAAAGCGGCTGGATAGCCAGTCTATACTACTTTCCGCCCCTACTTTCCTCATTGAACCATGTCCTAGATTCTTGCTCCAGCCCACTGCACCCTTCTTTCCTCTTTGAACCAAGACCTAGATTCGAATACAGATCGAAAAAGATCCACATGCAGCTAGAGCAACGACGGTTTCAAAGAAACTTATACCTTAGGGTCGTCGGGATGTGGCAAGGCATGCGACAGGAGGCCGAATCTGCCCACACTACATACGGCAGCAAGGAAGAAGGGGTCGGTGGCCCTCCCGCACAGGCGCTGGGTGAAAGAGAACAATGCAGCCGGCAGTGGATTGCCTCCCTCGCCGAAGGCGATAGAGTGAACGCTGCACCTTGTCCCCTTCCCGGTGCGACGGGATACGGACGCCTCCTTCACCAGCTGTGAGGGGGAGAGAGAGAGACAAGAGGCCAACGCGGTCTTGTTTAGATCTGGTGAAGAGAGGGTGAGAGACTGTGAATATAGCAAACCCTAGCAAATGAACGCTGAGCCTCCAGTGTGTAACATATATGTAGTGCGGCGAGCGTGTGGAGAGTGCAAACCCTAGCGAACAAGCGTTGAGGCTCCCGCTTATGTATATACTACTGTAGTACAGACTGAGCTCCGGTGCCTTCACTGCACCCGCTTTTGGCTGTATGACAGGTGAGCCAGCCACATTTTGGGCCCACCTGTCGTAAAACCCTAGCGAAAATTGCACCAACATGAAAGACGACTGTGTATCCAATGCAACCAAGGTGAACTGACGAAGGATATCATCTTTGTGCGTAACAAGCAAAGAGCACTGATGGAAGACAACTTGTTTTTCGTCGAAAATCGATCAGCTTCACCAGCTGACGCAACCATGAGGCGCAACCATGAGCATCGATAGGTCATCGTGGCGATGCATCATTCATTTGGCATCAAGTTTGGGTGAGGCACCTAAGAAGTTCGACAAATCCTCACTGTGGTCTGTTTCTTCTCAGTAATCAAGCTCGAGGAAGGAAGAACCACGTGGCAGAGGACAGTGAGGTGGAAGAACAATGGCCATCCAATTTTGTGCAGTTCCACTAAAATTGAGGAAGACATGCCCGGGTATGGAGAGACACATCGCTGTTTCCAAAAATATAAAAAAGGGTTAGCAACGACATCTCAATTGTTAATAAGAATTAATGAAAAGCACACCAACAAACAGAAGCATCATAATTATCTTGATGGGAACTAAACCAGGATACCCGAGAAAAAAAGCATTTCTTCATTTAACCAGTGATAGTACTACCATCATATGGACAATGACCGCACAACCACCATGTACTTTTTGTTGAAACAACATGTATACCTCCACCGAGGCATAAATCAGGACAACTTTTTGAGTGGCATTTCCTCTATAATAGTACTAGTAGGTCATGTTGGACCAGCCGACGAACCCTAGCTACTATGCATGGGGAGCTAGGGAGTAGTCGCATAGAAGAAAACCCGCACGCAGTGACCTGGGGAGCTGGACCAGTACAAGAAGTTATACCTCAGGTGGGCGAGATGTCGTTTAGGCGGGCGGGCGGGATCTGCCCACACGACGGCAGCTAACAAGGGGCGGAGGATCTTCATCCGCGCCAGCGCTGGCTTCGAGAGGACGGTGCGCATCGGCTTCCACCGTCACCGACGGCGACAACGTCAACGCTGCACCTCCTCACCTCCCGCAGCGGACGGGATTCGGCCGGATCTGTGACCACCGGTGAGGAGAGAGATAGAGTGGACATTGTCATCTTGTTTTGATATGGAGAGGGTGAGAGAGCGAGACGCGAGAAACTCTATCAAGCAAGAGGCTATAATGGAGTAAAAAAAATCTCTCCATATCAGTGGTTTTAAATAGAATACGCGCGTTCCCGAAAAAAAGAAACGAAAACTGGCAGACAATTTTTTAAGGGTCTGTCTAGGACACATCTAGATGTGACATAGTTATGTCACATATAAGTTGATGTCCACTCTGTTTGTGGTTTTTTCCTAGTTTTTTTGTTTCTTGTTGCTACATTATATACTTGTGGGAGCTTAGATGTGATATCCTTAGATGTGAATTAGACAAACTGATTTTCTAACGTACCAAGAAAGAAAACTTGATCAAAAACACGCCCCCGCTTCCAGGTCGCGAGAGTCGTCGCGCACACACACATAGACATAGATAGGCATATCCGTGTTTACGTAAAATTCCATTTCCATATCCATCTCCAATCATATTTGTCCAACTGGCACATTATTTACGTTGTTAATTATATACGCAGCAATATTAACGTACAACATCTCTTGTTTGCGCACGTCTGGACCGCTGCCACGGCCGGTCCTGACCAACCCGAACCCTCTTCATCACCCGCGCGTGCTTCCCGCCCGAAACGGTTAGTGCCGCATTCATGACTGGCCAGAGCGGACGTGACCTCTCACTGGCGCCGGCATTGATTGTGGCGTGCCGGCCGAGAGAGCGTCGCCCACGCCGCTTCCGGGTGCACGCGGCTGCTCCGCGTTCAAAGGTCGCAATAGCCGGCTACAACATGCGCGATCTCTTCTAGTAGTAAGTTCTTGGGAGTCCGTGCTACAGCTAGCTGTCCTCCCCCAACTCGTCAATCTCTTCCAGTAGTGCTAGTACTCCATGGCGTGATCCATCGACAAGCAGGCGGGAAAGTTATGGTATAGTACTTGGTTTGCGGTGAGTGGCATGCCGAGCGACCGTGTGGGGACGAGCCGTGGAGGAGGGTGAGACACGAACACGATAGACGTGATTTAAACGTTGGTTTTGCTCGATGGCGCGATCCAACGAAACGAAACATTGGTTACTCTCCGTTTCCAATTTTCTTCGGAAAACGGAAACTTTTCCACTCCATTTTCATTCCTATTCCAAGGTTGCCCCATTACAACATTCCATCAAATACAAAGGAAAACTAACACGCATGCTGATGCATCTTAATGATTCACATATCATAGCCAATATTTACTTCACAACTAAAGAAAAAAGTTGTGAGAGCGTGTACGATAGAAAAAGTACTGATGGGGTCACTACAACTTAAACCCTAAACATGATTTAATTTCCTGGCCAGGTAGAACCTGCCGAAGGAATGTGCTAGAGGGAGATTCTTTAGTGAGAATGTCAGCAACAATAGAAGTAGCACTCTTTGGTTCTCCACCTTCTGGTACCTCTTGTTCCATAGCACTTTCCATGTCGGGAAGGAAAGACGGCTGGCACCCTCGGATCCTACGATGCTTTTGTGCAGTTCCACAAAAATCGACCTAAGCATCCCTGATGGCAAAGATATTGAAGAAGTGTGATTAGAATAATAGTACTGGCACTAGTTCATGAGACATAAACTCATCACAAATAGAAGCCAGTAGAAGTAGAGAAAGATCGACATGGAGATGGAGCTACGGCAGTGGAGCAAGCCGGATCCAAAAGGAAGATGGACTACCTGGGACGTCGGGCTGTAGCTAGAAGGGCGGTTGGGACGCGGCATCGGCCCATATATACCGCAGTGACCCCCGATTGGGACGCACCGACTCTGGGTTTTCTCCCTCGCCGATGTCGACCGCGTCTACGCAGAACATTGTTCCCTTCCCCCAGCTACGGGATCATGCTCGTCGTTCTATGCTTGTGAAGAGAGAAACCTAAGCAAGCAGGCTTGTAGCTTAGGCTCCTGCTAGTGTATATATAGTGGTTTTCTTTTTCTCTCCATATCAACCATTTTATATTGCGTACATGTCATTCAAGAGTGAAATGATGGTTGCTTCTTCCGACTAACTTACTGTGTGATTTGACTGCTCCTTAGTGGCCCCTACACGTACTCCCCCTATGTGTATGCAACAGTCACATGTACACATGAACGCAAAAACGTGTGTGACGCCCTAATGCATGCATGTCCGAGCACACGACGGAACACACACGATCACGCTCAAGTGCTCAACCTACATGTGCATGCACACACATACTCAGTCAGGGTGAGCTAGTGACCGTATGAACACCAGAAAATATATATATTAAGCGCAATGAGCCTATTATGAAGTCCACTGACCGTATTTTTAAAAATATACAGTGACAGACAGTGTATTTATCTCGTTTGAAATTAAGCCATATTAACCGAAGAGGAGGCAGCATGGACTAGCATTACTTTGCTGTGTCCCGTCAACTTGCTGAACGAGGAGAAGGTTGCAGGACGGGAGAAGCTTGCGCGTGCTGGCTCGTAGGACGAGGAGAAACTTTTGACTAATGCAAGCTCTCCCTCGCTCAGGCGGTGGACGTGCAACAATTAATTCGGTGTCAGATTGCCAAAAGCATACACTATACTACTAGTGCTATTATTGTTCGACTTCCCGAACAGCCAAGCGCAAAGTTTACTAGTACTACTACTATAGTCCATAAAGGTACGTACTATACTAGTACTAGGAACCGGATGGAGGAGCGTCTGCTCTCTTATTATAATTTTAAAATGTGAGAAAGCAATCTTCAACACATTTGGTTCTCTTCGAGGGTTCTCGCATGTGATAATGGAAGTTGATTGCATGGAACACTCGCCACAATTCTCGCTTAATTCTGGCTCATATCCTGTTACAAATAGTAGCACTCAGTAATATTTCCTCTTTTTTTGTTATTCAGCATGTAAACAGGTCAGCAAACCTTGTGGCGCATCTTCGTGCGAACCGTGCTTGCTGCACTTTGAATGTAGCCGAGAGCTGGCTTGATGAAACACCTCGCTTCCTACTTCTTTTTTTGCGGGGTACCTCGCTTCCTAGTGACCAGTGTCTTGGCTGATCGTCCTAAGAATGCTTATATATGAATAAAGCTCTCTCATTTACCCACAAAAAAGATTAAGCCATATTAACCGGAAAGGAGGGAGTATGGACTAGCACTACTTTTTGGTGTGTCCTGTCAACTCGCAGAACAAGGAGAAACTTGCAGGACAAGGTGAAGCTCGCTTACGCCTTTTGACTAATGCAACCTACCCTCGGTGGACATGCATCAGTCCATTCGATGTCAGATTGTCAGAGGCATACACTGTAGTACCCAACATGCGGAGTACCATCATTGTTCGACTTCACGAAGGGGCGAAGAGCCAAGCGCAGTAGTACATGTACTTGGTTTTGCACCTTCATACTACTCCACCCTTCGTCATAGTTTACAGGGCGCGCTTCATTATGATGCATTTCTCTCAATGCATTTCCACCACCAGAGAGACTTTAGACGTGTTTGGTTTAATGCTCAATTAATTAGGGCGTGGTAACGGCAATCAAGTCCACAATTTTCTCTCCATGTTCTATACTACTACGGAGTGCATGCATGTGTGTACTCGGGGTGGAAGCACTGCATGCATGTGTGTACGCATTATTCCCTCTAGTAATAGACGCTGTGCTATAACTACCAATGCTATTTTTCAGGCCGATCGCTAGTCGCCTTGGTCCCACAGATTTTTTTCTTTTTTCTGAAGCGCGTTGTATAAATAGTGACGGATGGAGTAGTATGAGAGGATTCAAAGAAGAGTGTATTGATGGTTGCTTCTTCAGAGCAACATACAGTGGGAAAGGTGGGGCTTATGATTTGGCTGCTCATCACTCACTATTAATGCGGCGCAACGACCGGGCTGAGTCTCCCATGCGGTTGTGCACTACCCCCTCGGTTCTTAAATATACTCCGGAGTATTTGTCTTTCTAGAGATTTCAACGAGTGACTACTCAAATATTTGTCTTTTTAGAGATTTCAAATGGACTGGCACATACGGATGTATATAGACATATTTTAGAGTGTAGATTCACTCATTTTGCTCCGTATGTAGTCACTTGTTGAAATCTCTGTTAAGACGAATAGAATATTTAGGAATGGAGGGAGTACACATACGAAGCAAAATGAGTGAATCTACACTCTAGAATATGCCCGTTTGAAATTTGTAAACAGACAAATATTTAGGAACGAAGGAGTATAATTTTGTGCATGGCACATGGACCCGGATGATGAAGAGGCTTCTAGTAATGCTATCAAGCTTCCATCATTTGTTTACATAATTGACGTACTATACAAATAATTTTCCAGCGACATGAAATTGTATAATGGTGTGAGCTTTCAGCTTTTGTTTCGCGTGTCTTGCCATCGACGCTCTTTCGGAAACAATAAAAAACTAACTTCCTTGCTAATGCATGTCAATTATTAGCAGATTAGAGCTAATAATTACATCACAACTGAAGACAAAGTTGTGAGAAGGTGTTAAATTAAAATTGATCCATGCTTTCATTGGCAGCAACGTCCCCCAGCTCTGTCTAAATCAACAAGGCATGTTGGGAAAAAATTAGTTATCTGGAGCATGCAACATTCCGATCATTTTGTGCAGTTCCACTAAAATAGAGCTGATCGTCCCTGTTCCAAAGATATCAAGTGTGATTACGATAATAGAGGACTGCTGATGAAACAATAAACACACAAATAGAAGCCGGTCACCTTTGCAGTCTCTCTTAAGACTAACTAGTTGGAGAAGATTAGGCTCGGAGTTGGATGAGTAGGATAGAGCAAAACCAATCTCCCTTTGTGCAGTCGCACTGAAATGTAGAGACGTTGCCCATGTGACATTTTAGTACAACTGCACAAAACACTCTTAAGAAAAAAGTGATTTGTGCAGTTCACCAAAAGGTCGCAATAGCAACGACGTGAAATGGATAGCCCTTTGCAAAAAAGAGGTAGAAAGGAAACAATTACTGGCCAATAACAGTTGATGACACATGCGACAACAAAAAAGAAGCATATTCCTTGTCCTAAGGGAAGATAACAACACGGTTGTGTTTGTCTAAAACGGTGTGAGGACGAGAATGCAATATGGAAAGTACGCCGGACGAGCTACGTTTTGGGCAAAGAACTATGGAAGATCCACATGCAGCAATCTGGGAAAATGGGAAGTGGAGCAAGGCCGGAGGGGATACCTGGAGGTCGTCGGGATGTAACTAGGTGAGCGGCGACAGGCGGAATCTGCGAGCAGGTGGCGTAGGCCCTGCCGCGCTAGAGCTTGGTTAGAGAGAACGGCGTGTACCGCAGATCGGGACGTGCTGCCTCGGCGTCGTCGAACGGAGAAATGATGCATTTCCTCCCTTTCCCCCGGCGGACGGGATGCGGCCGGATCAATGACCAGCGATGAGAGAGAGAGAGAGGCCACCACACTCCCTTTCCCCCGGCGGATGGGATGCGGCCGGATCAGTGACCAACGGTGAGAGAGAGAGAGTCCACCGCACTCCCTTTCCCCCGGCGGACGGGATGCGGCTGGATCAGTGACCAACGGTGAGAGCGAGAGAGAGGCCACCGGAGCCTTGTGTGAGATACTCTAAAGAGCGGACTACCTTTTCCTCCATAAAAATCGTTTTATATTCTGTGTATGTGCCATTGAGCGCTATAACTTTATTTAAAAATAACGCAGCAATGCGTCAAGTCGAACTTTGTTTCATGCACGCGTGGTACACGACCTCCCTAGGTAAACATCCGCTACAAGCGTTCAAATTAGCACGTGGGCTGCCATTTCGTAAAGAAATGAGCTCCACCGTGTACCTGCGCGGGTGTGGCTGGGCATGAAGCGTGAGTACGTGCACGGTGCACCTATTCTCTTCTTGTATACGTACACCACCTACGTGGGGTTGTGTGAGAGAGATATACAAAC
>NC_057809.1:123802643-123805506 GCF_018294505.1 Triticum aestivum | reverse complement strand
GCAATGTGTGTGAAATAGAGTCCTAGATATAACATATATATAGAGGGGGCGATCCACGAGAAGAGAGTGGAGGTATCATCGGCTTGAGGTGTCCATAGAATCGAAGAGAGGGATGATGTGTGTGTGTGTGCGCGTGCGCGATCGATAAAGAGTGCCATCGAATTTGTGTGTGCCCACGTCAAAGATATAGAGTGGTTGGCCTACTGGAACATGAGATGGGACATGTGCAGTTTGTCTCTGTGGCATGGATACCTACCAACAGCGCTCGACTATCGGTGTGTGGTGGGGGAATAGGGAGGCCCAATTAACTATAGAGGTACAATGGCTGGTATATGTGTGGAGGAGGAGAGAGGCCTACCTCATGTATTAAGGAGATCGATCTGCCTCATGTATTAAGGGAGATCGATCGGCATCCATGCATATGTGCAGGAGATGAATAAAGTTGGGAGAGAGACAGAGCTAGAGTGTTGGAGGGGGTGGTAGTGGAGTTGCTTCTAACAAATGGTGGGATAGGCTTGCTAGACAAACGGAGGGCACGCCCGCAATATCAATAA
Source organism: Triticum aestivum (assembly GCF_018294505.1). Taxonomy (NCBI): domain Eukaryota; kingdom Viridiplantae; phylum Streptophyta; class Magnoliopsida; order Poales; family Poaceae; genus Triticum; species Triticum aestivum. The sequence goes on along the minus strand of NC_057809.1, from coordinate 123,804,952 downwards.
GAGAGGAGATGGCTGCTTGTCGTCTATGCACATGCGTGTGAGAGATGGGTCAGGAGGCATGCACGAATGATGAGGGGGGACGATGTGGCTGTGGTAAGAAGACGTAACTACATAGGAAGATCAATCGCCCTTTGTAAGAGAAAGGAGAGACATAACTTTTGAGGTACGTCGATCGATGGGGGGGTAGTTAAAGTCGATCTAGGTATATGTTGGGAGATCGATCGATATACATGCGTGTGTGTGTTAGAACCAAATGAGGCACGAGGAGAAGGATATAGAGAGAGGGATGCATGTAGGAGGTGGTACGAGATGCATACTATATCGAGGGGGAGGAGTGTGCGAGTACGAGAACTATGAAAAGAGTGGTGGGAGTGAGGCATGGACGGTGACAAGAGAAGAGGGGAAGCTTGTGTTTGTGCTAGGCACACCTGGCTAGAGAGGCATATTGATCGATGTGTGCCATAAAGAAGGAGCTGGGGGGCCTACACACACCGTGGGTGAACGACCTAAAGTGAAAAGATGAATTTGCATGATGGAGCTATAGAATGCTGAGGAAGGGTGAGAGGGATGCGGGCGTGTGCATGCACAAGAGAAAGTTAGCGCTAGCTACAAAGATAAGAGGGTTGTGTGGGTGTAAAAGACGAATAGAGATCATATATACTTCATTATAAAAAGCGAATTCAGATATTTGAAGAATTTATCATAGTGTTTCAAACCGACGGATGTGTGAATATATATAACGGTGATACACATGGTGTGGTTATGAACATGGTATACTACATTTAATACATTTTATCTCTACTCTTATAAAAAAAACAGAGTTGTTGATGATGGTGTGCCTGCCATCCTGCATTATAGGCCGTCTGATTTATATCTGGCAGATAGCAAGGAAACTATGATGGTTGAAGTTGGCAACAATCATGATTGTAGATTCTTATTGAAATAGAGAAACGAATTCAAATTTAGTTCGAATTGCAGCGGTAGTATAGACATTTGGAATGCACTAAAATGTTGGTATGAGTAGGTTACATGCATTATACAGCAAGCGAAAAAATTTAATCGGACATAACATGGATTCATACTCCCTCCTTCCATCTATATAGGGCGTAATGAGATTTTTAAGACCGCCTTTGACTATTTACAAGATTAATAGTACATGACATGCACAATGTGAAAATTATATCATTGAAAGAACCTTTCACAGATGAATTTAATGGTGTGCTTTGTGTAAGTTGCATGTCATATATCATTGCTCTAATATTTGGTCAAAGTTAGCATCGAAAAACGCATTAGGCCCTATATAGATGGAAGGAGGGAGTAGCTTTGAATAGCATTTGTATAGTAAAACGGGGCAAGACTCTCTCTTTGTGTGGTGTGAATAGTTTTATTTTTTCGTTTTCTTTTTGGTTGAGGGAAGTGCGAATTGATTTGGTACGTACAAGTACAATATTACTACACGTTAGGATTGTCCCTAAAATTCAACCCGCGTCTTGTTATATCCCGAAAATTCAGATATCGTGCTCCCAAAACTGGCGCCTTCACAACCTGCGCCTTGCTATCCCGAAATTACAATGCGCGCGAAAACTCCCTCCAGCTGCCAAATCCCGAGACGCGAAACCCCCCTTCTAACCCTGAGCCGAAAGGGCCGCTAGTTCAAATCGGTGGGGGGTACTTTTGTAACACACCCTACATTTTGGACAAGCGCGTTACTAAGTCATGCTTCACCCCCTCCCATTGCCCCCTTTTCGCTATTCGAAATCCCAGGCCGCTAACCTCTCCGCTCCAGCCATGAAACCCCACCCTCCTCCGTCCGCCATGTCACCACTGCCCAGCCGGAGCCTCTTCCTCGACGACGTCGTACATCGCAACAGCTCGACGTCCCTCGTCCACCTCCCCGGATGAGGATCCATCATCCATCTCGTCGTCCCACCGGTTCAGCCGCCCCATCCTCCACCTCCAAGGAACTGCTCCGACGATCGCCTCGTCTATCGCGGCTGCTCCATCCCCACAGCGCCGCCTTAACCTGCTCCACCAGAACCGCAGCATCCTCACCGACTCCTAGGACGAAGCCGAGGCCTACTCGGCTCCACCAAAGAGGTTGTACACTCATCGCATCGCACCTTCTCCTTAACTCGACCTCCCGGCGCCGATGGTGCTCCATCCTGCACCCCCATGGAGCGGCTACCTTGAAGCCGGCGCTGCGGGTGACATCTCCACGGCGGCTCTCCCCCAGTGCGAGGCCCCTTCGACGGGGGCGTCCATACCAGCCGGATCTGTTGCTGCTGCTCCGGCTCTCGCTCGATCGCTCG